>NW_021137293.1:0-1077 GCF_004193835.3 Ostrinia furnacalis | reverse complement strand
GCGCAAGTTTTGTAAGAAATTGCAACAAAATATTGCGCAATTTTTTTATTGCGCTGATTTTGCTCCATACTGATGTCTGGAGCCTTTAATGGATGGTATTGTTTGTTTACACATACAATCTCACTATTTTGTTGCAATTTCTTACAAAACTTTGCGCGCAAAAAGCAAATCTAGTATGAAAATCATCAAACTTCTAATGCTCGTAACTCAGTCCAGACTAAGTTTAGAGGTATACATGTCATAGTAAGTTTGGTTTATTACACTATTTTGTAATCAAAAAACAAAGTTTGGTCGATGGCCGCGCGAAAAAAAAAGACGCCAATTTCCGGCATTGTCTTTTATCAAATAACCAAAAGTACATGAATTTAAAAGCAGATTTTTTTCAAAAAGTATCATTTTTTATTATTTGTTGTCTTTTCTTGAGTATTTTATGTATTTTTTTAGTATTGCCTGTTATTTAGCATTATTACTGTTTTTATTTTATCAGGATTACCTCTTAGTGTAACAGCCTATTTGAATTGAACGTCTAGAAAAAATACTCTTTTACGAAACTTTTTTATAGCCTTTGTTCATCAGAAGAATCAATATTAGTTAGGATTTTTATTGTGTAAGAATTTTCGCAGCAATACCAACAAAAAATCAAATCCTTCCTTTTTCCTAATTAAAGTAATATAAACTCACTTTTTGTTTAGCAAAATTAGTAAAATAGGTACGTGTTTTTACTCTGTATTGAGTCTCTTTTGTCTCTACTCTGTAAAGTAGTTTGTGTGCGATCGTGTTAGTTCGTTGCGCCACCGCTATCTCGGCTAGCAAATCGTAATTTTTCGTCGGCGCTGCACCCCCTTAAAGAAAGAAAGAAAGAAAAATTTATTACGATGAACATCACTTATACATGACAGAGAATGTACACAGAAAAAAAGACAGAAATGGCACATAAATTACAAGGAAATAAAAAGTGAACTGAGCAGTGAGCAGTGCTATCCTGTCGCAACAGCGATGCCCATCGCAATGGGATTCCACTCAGCATATTATTATGCCGTGGCCCACGGTGGGGAAGGCCACGACGCTGGTTTTCAG
>NW_021137291.1:0-586 GCF_004193835.3 Ostrinia furnacalis | reverse complement strand
TACTTATATGTCGGCGCGCGGGGCTCAATAAATTAAATAACTTAATGTTATAGTTCTCACAACACTTTGGATGTGTTAGCTAGTTTATTGCTATGGAATTTTAAGCAGCGCCAAAACTCTTATGGTCAGAGTTAAGTGCGCGCCTGGGAACGAAGGTGACATAAATCTCCATGTTGCCTGACGTAGTTGTGGACCCGTTCAAGTGCAGTATTGATGGATTAATAGCTTTACAAAAACTTCAGGTACAGAGCCCTGGAACGTAGAGATTTTGGGACTCAGTGTTAGAGTCATTGCACATTCGGGTTTTGGACGTGGTGGTGACTGGGCGTGGTTCACAAATTCGTCAATCGCTCCCAATCTATTTAATTTAGGCGTCTCTAGCTTTAGGTTTATAGGTAGATAGTATGAATTCAATGAGAGACCCTTCTGGTGCCGTCCGAGAGCCCGACGCTCCGACATATATATTATTGATCACTAATACTGCAATAACGTCAATGTTATCAACATTCATGCTTATAATATTGGCTTATATCTAGAGGTAAGGACGATAATAATTGACCAAATCTTTTACAACAAAAATATTATT
>NW_021137289.1:0-2230 GCF_004193835.3 Ostrinia furnacalis | reverse complement strand
TTTAATTAAAAAAGGTTTAAATTTTATTTAAAAAATTGAATTTATCAATAATTCGTATAAAAGTTGTCCAAAACTAAGCCGTCCCAGCTATGGCATTGTCATGAAGGCGCTACTATCAATACTGAACTATTAGTTCCGATTTTTTGCCTCGTTGGACAGCCATATAATTATGAAATTTACAGGAAGGTGCTACTAACAACTGGGTTATTATTCCAATTTTTGCGACTTGACATTTTAGAAATTGTTTGACTGTATTATTAATTTTTCATCCATCACTGTAGTGTCACTTTCGATCGGTTCTTTTTTCAAAACAATATTGAATTGTTTGTATATCTACAAATAATACTTAAAAATATACTTAAAATTAAAAATAATTATAATGACATAGCTGATTTAACATGCCAATAATAATTTGACCTACATGAATAATAAAAAAAGTTTTAGAATAGAGTATCGATAAGAGTTTTTTTTTTCATACATTAAACAAATCTATTTTTCTCGACGATCCTGCTAGGTGTAAGCATCTAATGAGTACAATAATTTATGCCACTAGTAAGGTTTTAAATGGCATAAGTTTTGTAGTTGTACAAAGAACTTAGTACCTGTACCAACCCTTCATACAAAGTGGTTGTTCAACAATGAAAGTTATTTTTTTTTATTGTCCTGCATAATATAAATTATGTAAAATAAGTAAACGATAAGTTTTAATTAATAAACGGTTATTATCTTGCTAAAAAGTTGATACATTTGCAAAAATGCATTGTATAATTACCATGTTTCCTTGCACTACCGTTATCACCATTTTTTTTTCTAAGTCCGAGCTTTACTTGAGAACCAAGTGACGTACACTAATCTTGGGAGCCGCGCGGGTCAGCTTATATGAGAATTATTGAAGAAATGCTGTCCATCGGCTCAATACAGAGGTTTGAACATAGGTCTGACTCGCGGTCATCATTGTCCGACGCGGCCCGAACGGAAAGGTAAAGTGTCGCCCATCATTGTCCCCCATGGCCCGAACGGAATAGTGCCATTTTTAGGCTGGCAGCGAAGGTGTTAACACATTGAACGCCAACGCGGTCAATGTTGTCCGACACTGCACTTTCGTACTAGGCCAAGTAAAAATTTCAATTTTTTTCATTTTTCGTCGATTGTTTTTTTTTGTTAAATCGTTACATTATAAACATAAATAAAGGATTTTATTAACATATAGTTGTTTTTGAGTCTCTACATCGTATTATTAAGCGTCGGACATCATTGACCCCCATGGCCCCAGCGAGCGAAAATTCGAAAATCCGTTCCGTAGGGCCGCGCGGTCATGTTGTCGACCATCCCCGCTCGCATCCAAAAAAAAAAGGAGAACAACAAAAAAAATAAAGAGTTGTACATTGGTAGGTTTTTGATATATTATATTACGCATAAATAGGAATATTATAAGGTATAAAATGAGAACCGAAACTAGCAGGATAAGTCTTAAATAGTGATTAAAAATAATAATAAATTAATCGATGATACTGTAAAAGGAACGCTAAAAGTGATTTTTTTTCAAATTGTTTTAATTAAAAAAGGTTTGAATTTTATTTAAAAAATTTAATTTATCAATAATTCGTATAAAAGTTATCCAAAACTGAGCCATCCCAGCTATGGCATTGTCAGGAAGGCGCTCTATCAATACTGAACTATTAGTTCCGATTTTTTCCTCGTTGGACAGCCAATATAATTATGAAATTTACAGGAAGGTGCTATTAACAACTGGGTTATTAATCCAATTTTTGCGACTTGACGTTTTAGAAATTGTTTGACTGTATTTTGAATTTTTCATCCATCACTGTAGTGTCACTTTCGATCGGTTCTTTTGTCAAAACAATAGTGAATTGTCAGTATATTTACAAATAATCTTTAAAAATATACTTAAAATTAAAAATAATTATAATGACATAGCTGATTTAACATGCCAATAATTTGACCTACATGAATAATAAAAAAGTTTTTGAATAGAGTATTGATCGGAGAATTTTTTTTTTCATTCATTAAACAAATCTAATTTTCTCGACAATCCTGCTAGGTGTAAGCATCTAATAAGTACAATAATTTATGCCACTAATAAGGTTTTAAATAGCATAAGTTTTGTAGCTGTACAAAGAACTTAATACATGTACCAACCCTTCATACAAAGTGGTTGTTCAACAATGAAAGTGACTTTTTTTTATTGTCCTGCATAATATAAATTATG
>NW_021137288.1:0-14304 GCF_004193835.3 Ostrinia furnacalis | reverse complement strand
TCAAGGGTGGTGTTAAAGGTGCCGGTTTCCAGGAACAAACTGGTGGATTGATTGCTGGAGCATTCCAAGGATCTTCGGCCACCGCCTCAGCGACCACCGGATCATCAGGAGCAGGTTTCGGATCTGGAATATCCGGATCAGGATTCGGCAACGGAGCCGGTTTCGGATCCGGCGCAGGCTTCGAAGGCTCAGCCATTAAAGGCGGATTCGGCACAGGCCAGTTCGGCTTCAGCCAGTTCGGCTCCAGCTCGAAATTCACTGAAGGAAGCGCCAACGGTGGTTTATTGCAATCGGAAATTAAGGGACCTATCTCTAACAGCTTCAGCGCCACTTACTCCGAGAAGAAGGTCTTCCAGACCGAGCCTAAAATCATCACCTACACAACGAAACCCGAAATTGTGACTTTCACTACCAAGCCCGAAATCGTCACCTTCACGACTAAACCTGAATACTTCACGTTTACAACTAAGCCCAAAATTGTGACTTACACCACTAAGCCCCAGATTATCACATATGAAACCTCTGGCAGTGGAACCAATCCTCAATATGTCGCTCCAGGAGTGACGTTCAACCCTTCCTTCGGTGAGGCAGCCGGTCTTCACAAACACAATGCTCAATGTAAGTGCCTTGAAAAGGGCAAGAAATGAGAAGGTGATAATCTAAATTTTAAATTGGTAACAAGATTTCGGAGTGATAAGTGCCATAAATAAATCTATCCCCAATTTGTTCACAGTACAAACCTATATGAGTTCCTATCGAGTTACCATAATATACTTACTGTACGGTGCTATCACTAAAAAAGTCGAACGAAAAACCCGAGTCAAAATTATTTTATTTATACGATAATAAAATAAAATTTTCTGTAAATAGGTAGGCTATATGATTATCCAACGAATCTAGTTCTCTTATTGTATTATTAATTATAATAAAAGTATTGCATTATGTACTATTATGTATTTTTTGTATCTAAAAACTGCCATTTTTGTTGTATTCGATGTTTACTTATGCTTTTCACGCGATATTGTATTATTATAAGATAAGTCAAGTATTTTTCCCTCTTCAGTAACACCCACTGAAAATGTAGGCCCTATTGAATCAAATGCTAACAGGTTTTGATCAAACTAAAATATGAATCTAGTGTTTTAAAGAGATCACTAAGTTATACTTCATTAAAACGATCTTCTTTGACCACAAAAGTTTCATAAATTGATTCAGAAGGCAAGAGGCCTGCGTATTTTTAGTTATTATTATTTTCAGAATGTTAATAAGTAAAAATTTTAATCATAAATTAGGTTTTTGACCGTATTGGTTTAAACTACCAATGTGGTTGACCATCTAATAGATCGGCTGTAGCAATAATTACTTTAAGTTCTTTTATATTAAACAAATTCAATATATTGTATTGTATACACTTGATTGTTACATTTAGTAATAAAGTAACTGAAATAAAATGGAGGTATTTTACATATAAACTGGTGGTATTATTTTGGAATCCCATTACATTATAAAATATTATATTATACTAAAGAACAACAAATTAATGAGAAAGAAATTGCAAACTTAAAGCCTGAAAATCATTATTTTTCAACTGGCTTCGTCCACATAAATAGGTATTTTATAGGTTTTTTTTTTTGTTTAAATTGTTGGTTTGTATTGATTAGGCTCAGAAACAATTGGACCAAATTAAAACATTATTTGACTAACTAATATAATCCTACATTACTTCTAATGAGACATCTACAGGGTGTTAGGTAAATGGGTATATGAGCCGACACTAGCCCATTTTAACATGGGCATATAAATGGTATGGTGAAGTCAGAAATTTGATATCATCATTTTATTTTTTTAAATTTTCATACAAAATACATTTTATAAAATCCGATTTATATGAAAATTAAAATGAAGATATCAATTTTCTGACTTCACCATACCATTTATATGCCCATGTTAACATGGNAATGGAGGTATTTTACATATAGACTGTTTGTATTATTTTGGAATCCCAATACATTATAAAATAATATGATATTATACTAAAGAACAACAAATGATTGAGAAATAAATTGAAAACTTAAAGCCTGAAAATCATTATTTTTCAACCACTAGCTTCGTCCACATAAATAGGTATTTTATAGGGATTTTTTTTTTTGTTTAAATTGTTGGTTTGTATTGATTAGGCTCAGAAACAATTGGACCAAATTAAAACATTCTTTGACTAACTATTAGAATCCTACATTACTTCTGATGAGACATATACAGGGTGTTAGGTAAATGGGTATATGAGCCGAATAAATAGTCAGAAGTTTGATATCATTTTTTTTTATTTTTTTTTTCATACAAAATAATTTTTAAAAAATCCGATTTGTATGAAAATTTAAATAATTAAAATGAAGATATCAATTTTCTGACTTCACCATACCATTTATATGTATGCCCATGTTAACATAGGCTAGTGTCGGCTCATATACCCATTTACCTAACACCCTGTATAGATAGGCGGTACAGGGGTCAGCTAGTTTTAGAATAACAAATAAAATTCTACTTAGTGATTCAAAAACCCAAGCACTATATCATTATGCAATATTTTAAAAAAATACCTATTACTGGTCATCGACCCAGGAATGTTTAAAAACTAAGGTTACATAATACGCAGTTATTCAGTATTACGTGGAATTTAATATGAATCACATAAACCGGGTAAAAATATGTAACCAAATTAGCAGTTTTCTATATTAATGGAATAATATTAAACTCTGACGTGTGAGTGAAGGCCGTTCATCTTTCCAGGAAACTGCACATACATTAATCATCAATCTGTTATAATTAATATTTAACCAAAAATGAAGGCCACCAAATATTTGGGAACCATGCGTGTGAAAATTTAGACAAATACAAGATTAAATTATAAAATTATTACTAGCAGCACCATCTAGCGGCAAGAAGTAATAATAGTTCTATCCTATTTAACACCATCTAGCGGTGAATAGCGGAAGTATTATTAAAGCATGCTTTAGTAACACTTTATAGACCAACTAGATGGCGCTGACTTAGAAGACCAAAGATTTGCACACAAGTTTCATACAAGCTTATTTATTGACTTCTTACAATTTGTATGCTTTTATTACTTTATACAACCTTTTATAAATGGACGAAAGCCAAGGTTTATTAATCTACAGCAATTTTAAAAACATACTACGTCAGCTGCTATGTCTGTCACTCAAAATCCTCTGTCAAGATTTTTATGCGTTTCTTCTTTAATTCAACTCTTTTGTGACCATAAAAACTCAAAATGAAGAGGCACAACAACACATTCAACCCTAAAGCAAAGATTCACATCTATACTCCATCATCTAGCAGTGATGATCAGTGGGGGAGCCTGCAGACTGATCAGGAGCATGCGAGGATCCGTTCCAACATGTCTCCGCTCACTTCTGATACTTCAACTTCTGTGTCTTTCACTTCGCTGTCTTCTTCTATAACCAGGTGAGAAGAAACGTACCGACCAAGCTACACAATCTCTTTGGTACCCACTGTACAAGCATAATAATATCGTCATCATTTCAGCCATAGGACGTCATCCACTGCTGAACATAATCCTCCCCCAATGATTTCCACAATGACCGGTTGGTGGCGGCCTGCATCCAGCCAGCGCCTTCCTCTGACCCTACCTTTATGAGGTACCCTCAATTAGCAAGTTAAGGATTTGGCTTCAGTCTCTTCTACCCTCATACCTTCTTTAATATCATAATGTAATGTAACTCTGTCTCCTACTTTTTCACGCCTAGCTAACAACGCTAACACTCAGGGAGTCAGGGGCGTAGCTAAGTAAGTCCTTACCGCATCCGTGTCAATGATACGGGGCCCCTAAAATACAGATGATTATTTTTTGGATAGGAAGAGTAGGCTCGGCTTTTAATTAAAAGGGTCACCTTGATCTAATGACCTTTTTAGATGGGGCCCCTAACAAATTTTGATACAGGGCCTGTCTACGCCTACGCCACTGAACTTCTTGGTAATCTTGGTATAAAGTGGATTGGGCCCTGGAAACAGGCAAGCTGTATATTTAGATATACAGATAGGAGCTATTGAAACGCCCAAATTCTTCAGGATAGTTATATTACAAAAATGGCTCTTTACATTGCAAAGGTCGTAGCGGAAGGAGACTGACAGTTGGTTTCAATAATTAACTATGCAAACTACTTAAGCTAATTTATAGTTGATGTTACACGGAGGAAGAATTGTGGTAAAAGTTTGCGTAGGCGTTAAGCGCCGAAACACAAGCTACCAACCCACTTTTTGTCATAATAACGAAAATTAAAGGGGATGAAAGTTTATAATGGAGAATCCGTAATTTAATACCAAATTCAAATTCAAATTGTTTATTTGCCTACTAAGTGTACATTAAAGGTCTTATCACTAATACATGTGTGCTTATTACTTAGTTACCTAGTTAAGGCATTGCAAAGGTTTGATGGGAGGGCTACATTATTTATTTTTATAAATAAGTAAGTATGAGTGTTACATTAATATTAAATCAAATATTCTATTGAATATAATATATTCGGACGGGAGAATCAAGATATTCTTCGCATTTCCTTCTCAGATTCCGGACCGACTTCGACGAATTAAAATGCAAAATGAGGATCTTCGGGGAATCCCTAAACCTATGCCGGTGCATCGCGAGCGACTTCAAGAACAAGCTGCTAGCTATGGAACGAAGATTGGAGTACCTGGAGAGACGGCAGAAGATGGAGCGGGTAGGTCTGAAGGTTATATTGTTTCGAGTTATATTGTTACCCTGTTCCTTTTTTTTTCTAAAGATTCCCTTCCCAGTAAGCCCGTAAGCTAAATAAGCAATTGCTTAGGGAATCACTGCTTGGGGGGCACCAAAACAGCGACAAAAAAATTTTGCACATAAGAAATATACTTAGCTGCGAATTTAATTCAAAAATGCTTAGATTTTTACCAGAATTTTAGCACAGATTTTCCTCCCGCCCCACTTTGGGGAAAATCTTTAAAATCCCGCCTAAAACTTGACCTACACTTGTTTATTTTATTGGCGGTCAAGCTGTAGATCCTGGCTACGGGAACGAGAGGTGGGAATAGTCCCGTGACCCGCCTACCCGTTGGTAGACAAAATTTATAAGTTATTGGCCTATAATTTCACATTTAAAATGTAACAACAGTCAATCATCCGATCTTCACATTAAGTAACAATTTATTGTTAGGGGCAATGTCCTTGATAACTAACAATATTATCTTTGATTGTAGAACTAAATAAATATGTTAGAGCAATCGTTCTAGGAACTGATAAAATGGATTTGTTATTGCAAATGAAAATAATAATATAGGTAACCTAAGTCAATGGTCTCCTACAAAATTCCAAAAGGTTCGTAGAAAAATTCAAGGCAAAAAGCCAACAGTACTTTTTAGGGCTCTTGCCCATGGAGAAATACAGTTTATTGCAGATACTTTTTTTTAAACCCCGTATAATAATAAGATGTGTTTTTAAATTAATTATTCACACGAACATAAAATATCCCGTTTGCCGTGTCCCGCAAAAAAACGATTGGTTTGAATTTGGAATTTCAAACACGCGTCACGCACTCAAATTGTGTGTTTACACGAAAGTCCCGTTTTGCTGGATCCTGCATTACTGGATGCTGCCGTGGGAAAGGGCCCTATAGATAAATTTTGTATGACACGTGGAAAAACGGTGTTATTTTCAAGTTATCAGGCCAATTTATTACGTATGTATTGAAAAAAAGCCGTATCAATTAAAAATTAAGGACATAGGCATAGTGGGGCTTAGTAAAATGCATTATTTTTTATTATATCTAATCGATTTTGATAAAATATACTTACCAGACAGGATATACAGGGTGTTTGGCGCATCGTGTGCCAAAATGATTTGGCGGATAGAATGGGTCATTTCCTATATTTTCAGCCCCCATAACACGTTCCATGTCAGGCGGCTACTTTTATATTAAGTTTTTTAGTAATTTCACCAAAATACCCAAATCGCATCATTTAATTTCGATTTTAAAAAAACTACTAAGCGTAGCCTCAAAGTAAATATTTTGTTTTGACGTGCATTGACATAGGGTTGCATCAAATCTAAATTTACTGGCAAATATCATCTAGTTTTTTTTTAATTCAGCTTTGAACTTTTCCGGAAAGTTAAAAATGGACTGAACATTTAAGTTTACATGGCTATAATTTTTTTTTTAAAAGAGATAGCGATCTTCGGATTTTATCAAAACTTCTCTAGTCTATCCCCATTCAAACGGTATACTAATCTTGTTTAAATAATAACAACAACTTCACAAATTCCCTAAATTAGTGCATTGACTCTATTCGGACTGATTTGCGAAATTTGTGTTTATAGCCCCTTTTTGTGTGAATAACACGTTAAATACCTACAGGTAAAAAATATTTATCTTATGCAATGTAAAAAACCTTTTCTCTATCGTTTTTCAATGTGGATTTCTTGAAATTAAAGACGAAAATAATTATTTTGATCGTTTATTAATTATTACAAATTTTGTTCAAAATGTCCGCCTCGGCAACGTATACACTCACGACATCTTCGACTGTTGTCGTATGCAGCCTCATTTCTCTTTTTATTACTATAAAGGCGTTTTCTATTCGTTGTTGTAGTTCTTCTAATGTTTGAACTTCCGTTACGTACACCAGTTCATTACCTCGTCCCCAGACGTAAAAATCTAACGGAGTTAGGTCTGGGGAACGTGCAGGCCACTGTATAGGGCCAGTCTAAATTAGAAGAAGATGTCGTTACTTAGTGTATACGTTGCCGAGGCGGACATTTTGAACAAAATTTGTAATAATTAATAAACGATCAAAATAATTATTTTCGTCTTTAATTTCAAGAAATCCACATTGAAAAACGATAGAGAAAAGGTTTTTTACATTGCATAAGATAAATATTTTTTACCTGTAGGTATTTAACGTGTTATTCACACAAAAAGGGGCTATAAACACAAATTTCGCAAATCAGTCCGAATAGAGTCAATGCACTAATTTAGGGAATTTGTGAAGTTGTTGTTATTATTTAAACAAGATTAGTATACCGTTTGAATGGGGATAGACTAGAGAAGTTTTGATAAAATCCGAAGATCGCTATCTCTTTTAAAAAAAAATTTATAGCCATGTAAACTTAAATGTTCAGTCCATTTTTAACTTTTCGGAAAAGTTCAAAGCTGAATTAAAAAAAAACTAGATGATATTTGCCAGTAAATTTAGATTTGATGCAACCCTATGTCAATGCACGTCAAAACAAAATATTTACTTTGAGGCTACGCTTAGTAGTTTTTTTTTAAATCGAAATTAAATGATGCGATTTGGGTATTTTGGTGAAATTACTAAAAAACTTAATATAAAAGTAGCCGCCTGACATGGAACGTGTTATGGGGGCTGAAAATATAGGAAATGACCCATTCTATCCGCCAAATCATTTGGCACACGATGCGCCAAACACCCTGTATTATAGGTACATATGTACCTACACCTACCTACAACAGCAAGTAAGTCGAACTAGGATTATTATTGGCGAAGAACCAATACTTAACTGGTAGAGTAAAAGACGTGTGACCTACTTACCTATTGGGGGAAACCTATAATATTTCTCTAGCAGTCATCATCATCATTTTCAGCCATAAGACTTCCACTGCTGAACATAGGCCTCCTCCAATGATTTCCACAATGGTTGGTGGCGGCCTGCGTCCAGCGCTTCCCTGCTACCTTTATGAGGTTATCAGTCCACCTTGTGGGTGGACGTCCTACGCTGCGCTTTCCGGTACGAGGCCTCCACTCCAGAACCTTGCTGCCCCATCAGTCTCTAAAGTAGGGCCAACGAGAAGCGATACCAAATGTAAACAAACCCAATGTCATGGGTGAACCCGTCTGAGCCCCGATTACGGTAATTTTTAACGTCTCCAATCCAGACACGCTTCTCGATTCTGCGATACGATTGGTCGTTCAACAGCGTACGTCAGCTGTTTTGACCAATCGTATCGCAGAATCGATGAAGCGCGTCTGGATTGGAAACGTTAAAAGTTACCGTAATCGGGGCTCTGACTTTGACATAATATTTTGGCGGGAGAACGAGACATTACGACAAATACACAAGATGGGAAGAGACAGAATATATTGTCAACTCGACAGTCGCATCGACCTTTTGTATCGCTGCTAGTTGGCCGTACTTTAGTAGTAGACTCTATCTAATAATGATGATGACACGAACCTATGAAATAATATGGCAAGAAATATGGCATATGAAACAAATGGACTTTCCTCAATACGCGGGTTATTGTCCTTGATAATTTTATCAACAATTACTTAACCATGTACATTTTATCGCCTTTAGCTATGCAATTGTACAATTAACTTTATAGTCAGCAGATATGAGGCTATAAATCGATAAAAAGTAGATAGGAATGCATTTACATAACAATAATTTCTGTTTCTAGACCTAATGCAAGTAGAAGTAGTGCTTTCCCGGGGGAAAGTTAAACTGTCATTGGACCCGCAATTAAATTAATCAGAACAACATAGGAGGAGTTCGATGTTGAGGTTCAACTCCAGTGCATAGTAACAGGAGACAAAACAAAGATTGAGGTAATCTTTATGAAAAGATAGTGAGAATCAATTTTATTATGATCTTATGAGATTAGCTCCCTGCCAATAATATAGGTAGGTACACTTAGGTACGATCGATAGGCTATCGTTTAACGTAAATAAAAACGATAGCCCTAAACGTATCCATTATTACACTACATCATAATAGGTACAACGATGTCATACAAAATATTGTTGATCTTGTATACTCAACTGTAACACATGTAAAGGTTTATCATGAGGAAAATACAACGAAAGATAATAATCAACATAAATAACATAATGTAAGTAACGTGTACATATTATTATCTTAAATCAAGATAAATGTATTTAGTTTTGATAAAATACAGTAGCGAAATTTTCCGAGCGACTTTGGCTCTGTAAAAATGTCATAGGAAAGCGCTCTTGTTATTTATTTTAACCAACTTTTAAAAATAAAGTTCAATATGCATTGATGCACCATTTATTTTGCATTTTAACGATTAAAATAAATAATTTTAATTAATGATTTTGTAAAGTAACGTACTCTGTGAACGCACCTTTAAAGATTTTTAAAAGTTTTAGACATTTCTAAACAATTTAAACAAATAGGTGGCGCTGTTAGTGTTGCTATAATTGCATTCTGGATTTGTACACTTCTTAATTATGCTCTACAAAATACAATTTAAAATCATTATTATACTTTTATTCGAACATACTAGTTTAAGTATAATAATAGCAAAAAATAATATTAGTAAATTTTTGCGAACGTCTTAATATAAAAAGAGTTTTCGGCAAGGACTTTGGATTAAGGATAAATTATTTTACGGAAGAAGGACCTTGTATTAAGAAGACCCGAAGTTTATTTTTAGGTGAACCCAAATTATTTTGAAGGTTTTATAAAGTAACTCATTGAACTGTGAATAAAAAGTTTTGGTCTTCATCAAATTAACTATTATTCCCATAAATACTGGTTTGGTAATAAAAACTTGTAAAATATTTTGAGGGAGGCCTATGTTCAGTGAACGTCCAGTCCTCCAGTGGCTGAAATTTTGACGATGATGAAAAAATTGACTATCTCAAAAAATTACTGAAAGTCATTACAGGTACGAGACACGAGTCCTAATAATAAATTATCTACATACTTTGAAAGAAGAAACGTGACCAATCTCTTCAGAATGGGATTACTTATCATTCTCTTTGCATTAGGCACAATCACTGGAACGTCAGACTGTTATGTTGTTTTTGTAAAATCAGACCTATCAAAAGGAAAAAAGGTGCCATGCAATATTTAACTTGATGTACCTAGGTACTTACAAGTGGTTTTGTGCACGTTTTTTGTGTTGTCTGGTTTCTTTACGATGACTCTTTGTTTTTTCACTCTGATACAGTGGTAATGATCTTGCCACTATAGGTTTAGCGATTAAATCAGTCAGTGCTTGAGGTATGGGAGCGGCACGGGAGGGGTGATATTGACATACTATGACGTGACAGAGCATACCAATCTGAAGGAGAGCTGACTTCTCACTGACGTTTAACGTCTCAAAAACACCCATCGCGTGCCGTTGCTTTAAGAAATTAATGGGATTCCGTGGAGGGTAGTTGAACGGGAAGCATGGTCGATCTGTTTTAATGGTTTCAATTTATTATTTAATGGACTTTAATGTACAAATTTGGTGTTATTTTGTGTTCTAAAGTGCAGTGAAGTGATAAATTATAAAAAACATTGAAATACTTCGAATTTGAGCGCGCATCGAGTGTCGAGTGGGTTGTCGTATGAACAACCCGCTTTGGACCCGGTGGCGTCTCGAAACCTGCTTACGGGCATACTTAACTCCACGGAATCCATGAAAAATCAATAGAACTGAAACACCCACGTTCTATTGATAACTATGTCAATATTTTTCACTCGACATTGGCAGAAATAAACCTCCCAGAGAGGTTTGGTTGCCACAATAAAAAAAAATAAAAAAAAGAAATTAATGAAGAAGAATGATATCCTAATGAAGGCTTATATTGTAACTTGAGTGGGAAAGAAAAAACTGGAATTAAATGTAAAATACAGTGTAGTTTTATCTGTCTTTTTCCTTTTTTCAGAGTGAGAGCAACTATTCGGCCATCATACAGAAGAACAAACTTCTGTCGCACAAGACGTTGCAAGATGCGAAAGTAAGTTGTATGTATTCCTAATTTCCTTGTATTTTTCATATCTAAGTGATCTAACTTGAAATAATTAGGAAAATACAGTGACCTACTTAGCAGGGTGATTCTTCTCCAGTCCATTGACTGGAAAAGTCAATTGTAATAGATTAGGCGACTAATAAGTATAGGAAATTAATTTGTCTTTACCATCATTATGGACTGCTGGACGCAGCTTAAAACTGGATTCTGTAAACCGCAGGTCACGTTTATTTTGACGATCGATTATTTACCAACAATATAGCGTTGTGGTCACCGGCTATTTGTTTGTCGGCAAAGCAGGTTTTGTTAATTAACGTGAGATATCAACACAGAACAACTAATAAAACCTACCCATTAGCTTTGTAAACATTTATACATAATATAATATCGCTTTACACAGTTATGACTTAATATCGACTGTCGATGTAGGTAATCTACCTTCTGAATGATAGATTTCATGCAGATAAGAGTTTTTATGTTTTTTATTGTGAAATGTGCGATAGAGACATTCAATGAGATACCAAAATGCTCGCGGATGCAGTAGCAAAAATGAACCATAAATAAATAAAAATGTGTATTGGTATTTGGTACTGCCGACTGCCAATCAGGCTATAAAATTTTTCTTGCAAATTGACGTTATTACAACTGCATAAAATGCCAGAATTTAACTCGAAATGCCGTCTTTTCTACATAGGAAATAAACAATGGATAAATCAAACGGTTGATGCAACATTTCTAAAACAAAGGCGTTAAAAATCTAGTTTATGACGCCGTCTGCGTCATCATTGCTGTGGAAGATTTAACTCATTACGCCAATATACTAATTAACATTAATGAAGAGCCATTTCTGTAACTAGAAAATAAGAAACGTAATTTCCGGTCACGATCTCTTAAAAGAACAACGTAGACTTCATAGAGTCGGAGTTCAAAGGATTACCTAGAATTTTCCTTAGATTTAAATTGCCCTCGTGATTGTAGAGCACCATAAACAAAGTCTTAATTAGTTAGGCAAGTTTGCAAAATCGCGGAATACGATGTAAAGTCTACCTTACCTTCTTTATTGGACTCCACAACAAGTTATTTGAAGTCAAAATAACCTAATGAATGTCTCAAAACTATAAAAGAACTGCGTAGTTCCCTAAGCTAATTCTGAGTCGTACTAAATCGGCAGTCTGCATGCGACGCTGAGTTGAAAAAATATTATTTAAATTCTGTATTTACTGAGACTTAGACATAATGTTTTGATATATTTTATTGACTTTAAATTAAACAATAAATTCCAACAGACTTGTCGCAAATTCGCAACGAGACGTCATTGTCAGATACTTTAGATTGTCTCATTACACTTTCTGCACATGTATTCCCATATCAGATTTTATCTCAACGTTGAAAAGATATGATTGTGATTCCAGTGAAACCTTCATTCAGAGAAAACATGATCTAGCCATTTTAATCTGTCATTACCAGTAATAATTATGAACTTTATTACGCACACACAAACTGATAAGCCAGACAATGTTTTATTGAATGGATTAAAGTTGTATCTTGATTATGTTGACAAGATTTACACATTGGCTTTGAAACTACCGACTTATCAGTCGTTCAGCAAGGATTATTAAGGCATTTTGCGATGTCTACGTCACTTCACAACTTAAGATTGCTTATCATGAAACAATTAAATGCCATTGCTGATTGAAGATATAAAAATTAAAGCCTATGGCACGCAGCGTAATTGTAGCGCAAAGTGAGCGCAGCAATATTACTATGTTTATGTCACCGGAAAATAACAAGAACCGAAAATTTATAAATTTCCTAGGAAATTGATAAGTTTCCGTAGGATTTTAAATTAGAGATATATTATTTTACGCCCACATTTTCGCAAATTGAGAGCGACGTCTCGTGGTAAATTGATAAACTTACGGAAACCTATCCATAAATTAAAATCCATAGCAATTTCCTTCTTGTCTCACTATAAACAACAGAATTTCTTTTACAACCAAAGTGAAAAATTATAAAGTTCGTTAAAACCTTTACCAACAATTGCTGTCTGTCTTATAGGTTTTTATTATTATAACGCAATAAAGTAAAAGTGAAATTAATTGAAACAACTGCTTCAATGAAATATGAATAATATTGAAACAAGTGTGAGGATTTCCCTTTACGATTCACTCCGAGAAACAAAAGTCATGGAAATAACAAAGAAAGTGAGTGTTTTAGGTGACAAAAATATCAAAAACAACTAGTTACCGTGACCTAACTTATATTTTTGTTTATTAAAATTTGTGTTATAATTAGTTAGCGATGTTTAGTGAGTGAAAAACGCTAGTGTATTATGGTCTCAGTTAAAAGTAAAATTACACCTGAATTATGTACCTACCTCTGTCTAAAATCCTACTAATCCTTAATATTTTGCATTTATTAATGCAAACTAGAGTTTTATTTTTCAGTTTTAAGAAGGTACGTTTTTGTGGTCTAATTAATTCATTATTTATTTATTTTTGCAGAATTTTCAGGGTAATTCTTGAGTTTTACTTAAATTAAGTAACGAACAATTCAATAAGTAGGTAGGTACCTATCTGTGTTTTTTTTATCTATTCAACGATGTGTAAGACTAACTGAATCATCTGTCGACATCACATCAGAGCAGACTATCCATTTTTGTTTCAAAATAAGTAATACTCAATCATTTATTGATACCACAGTGTTTACTTTGATGAACTGTCTGTACCTATAGAGAAATATCAAACTATTATTTACCCACTCATTTGATCAGACTTTAACAACCACTCGAAGTAAAGACAGGCTGACAGAAAATCAATACATGCAGTAACTACGACTCAATACAGCCAACAGATGCGTAGGTGGATTTATTGACTCTTCTTTTGTACTGGAAATCCTTGAGAAGGCTTATTTTTAGCGATATGGATCCAGTGTTCATTCGATATTCAAAACAAGTACTTAACTACATAGTTGTTGCAAATCAAATTTTACTGTCGTATTTTTTTCTTAGACGATGATACATTAATCTATACTAACTAATTATTATAAATGGGAAATTAACTCTGTCTCGCTTTCCTAAACCACTGAGCCGATTTTGATAAAATTTGGCATAGAGATAGTTTGAGTCCCAAGAAAGGACATTGGATAGTTTTTATCCCGGTTTTTGAAACATTGACGCCGCGATAAAGTTTGTCTGTGACAGACAAAGCTAGTGGTTTATACGTAGCTAGTGGGTTATGGAAAATTTTAATTGCATTTCTGTTAGAGCCATTAGGGAAATAATGTAGATATGTTACGGTCAAAGTGATAAATGTGAAAATTATGAATAATCGCCGGTTATTATGAATAATTACCGCATGATTTGGTAAATGTGATTAATATGAGGTCATTTATGTGTGTATAAAACTAAATGGGGCGGTTTGGGGGTGGCCCAGGGGCCCCCCCCGCCGCACCTTAACCTATTTTTCACTTTAAATCAAAACATTATGTTATAGGCATCATGGAAAA
>NW_021137287.1:0-1616 GCF_004193835.3 Ostrinia furnacalis | reverse complement strand
CCCGGCGGTACAATATACCGAACTCTCCCCTAATATGTTACAGGTATGTTTAGTGCGTATTGTACCTACTACCTACTTTACGATTGATTTATATTTTAGGTATATTGCATGGTACCACCTCGAAGAAGTCTTAGAAGGATATCCGTAAGAAAAATTGGTCAAAAGATTTATGTTTTTGACTACGGAACCCCAAACTTCGTTTATCGCTCAGCTGGACTTGCTCAATGCAGGGCGAGCTATGTTCGTTAGACACCTAAATGTAGAGCTTTTATTCTGCATCGTGTGTTTGAACCTTAGATTTAGTCTTGATTTCTTGGTGAAGGAAATCTACGGACAATACCATTTAAAGTTTGAAAGAACATTTTAAGTAGTCAATCAAAAATGATTTTGAAAATCCACATAATCTATTAACATTGAGGTGCTATCGTCATTTAATTTGCTCATTAATGCTTTCTTTTAATGTTATCACATGCTTTAACACTTGTATGCCGACAAGGCTGTAACTGAAAGTACACCATACTCCTTACCTGGGTTTCACAAATAAATTATTTGTAACTATTTGTATTTGTATTGCCCTTACAAATTCTCTCTGACAGATTCTTATTTATTTATTTATTATTTTTACTAGTAGTTTCATAGCTCGCTAACATTTTATACATTGTAAAATGCTTATGAAACACTGTAAGAAAAATAATTGTACGGACGAGAGCCCATCAAGCTGAACACAGTAGCGTCTTATCACGTTGTAAAACAGGCTATTTCGCAACAAAAATGTAAAGTGTGATATGCTGTCGCCTCTACCCAAAATCATAACATCTTTTCCTTCAGTCATTGAAATAATTATGGAGGAGAAAATTTTGCCGCGTCCATTGTCCTATATTAAAACAAGGTCAAAGAAAATCGTCGTCTCAAAAAGCAAATAAATGTTATTAGAGACAAAAATAATTCTTGAGACTCAAATTACTTAAAACTGTGACAGGAAAAAGAAACCGCATGAGAACAAAGGTCATGATTAAAAGAATAGACATTAATGTCAATAATTTAACTTCGACCGTGTTTACATTTTAAATAATTGTCGTAAGCCGTTTTTTTAAACCGTAGGAAGTTTATTTTGGACTTATAAAACTTCTTTGGACATCTCTATACAACTTTGAAGAAGTACTTAGGTATAAGTGAGGACATGGTGCTACAAGAGCCGTAGTATCGTAGTCGTCAGAATAATTTGTGTTATTGTATACAGCCAATTGTTAAAAGGATAAATGTGTATTACTCGTAGGTAGGTACCGTTTTATAACATTTTGACATTTGAAAGTAAAAAACGAATGAACACTGTTTGGTTCATCTCCGCCCAGCCAATGATTTTATTATATGATAGCGTGTTTTAAAATTCAGACGGTGTTTCAAAGTGAAAATAAAATCAAGCGTGAACGTGGCATTTAAATAGCCCGAGAGCGAACATGAGGTCATGTGATTCATTTGCCATTTCTTCTTGCCGTACTAATTATGCGATGAACCGATTTATTCTAAGATCAATGAAATTGTATAACTCCAAATACTGTCACTTAGATATTTTCAGCCTAAAACCAAACAAATTTAGGTCGTTGTTAAAACAGTAA
>NW_021137286.1:0-759 GCF_004193835.3 Ostrinia furnacalis | reverse complement strand
ATTTTTATGAAAAAAGTCTGGCAACACTGAAAGTTATGGGGAAAAGTTTTTTTTGCGACATGGGTGATTTTAAAGTTAGTGACAGACAGAAGGAGTCGTGGCAGAAAAAAAATAAAAATGACGTTTGGTCGAATATACGACCTAGATTATGGGAAAAATCCGAAATGTCAAAAAATCAAGATGGCGGCGGCGTGGGCGGCCATTTTGTAAAAAGTTGAAAATTTCGAAATTTTGGAATCCATTTTTCGAGTAGTTGGCAACACTTTGGAAAGTCGAGTTGTATATAGCGGTTGTATGTCCTGTCGAGAGGTTTCGCTTGGGTGAAGAAATTTCGCCAGTGTTGCCATACCTTAGGAGATTTGGTCCAAAAATGTCGAAAGTAGAAATAACGACTTCCGGTCGAAAATTTGGATGACGCCTCCTGCAAAGGGGTCGTACAAATGTACAATTTTTGGTGGTTTGTTGGGGTTGCCAAGGTGTGTTAAAAATTGTGAGAAAAAATTGAAAAAACAAAATGGCCGCGCCGCCATCTTGGATTGAAAATGCGATTTCGAGGTGTTTTCAGGGAGGTGTCACTCCGAGATGCGCCATTTTTTTTTAAACTTCTTTTAGTTATTAAGGCGTTGTATAGTCTGCTTTAAGGCCACATTTACAGATTATCAAAAAACAAGATGGCGGCCGAGCCGTCGGCCATTTTGTTGCGATCAAAAAATTCTGAAACTTTGACACGAATTTTCCGGTAGATGGCGACACCGGAGT